>NW_027258017.1:187500-195000 GCF_045791955.1 Oncorhynchus clarkii lewisi
TCTATAACAGCATTAGGTCTATAACAGTATTAGGTCTATAACAGTATTAGGTCTATAACAGCATTAGGTCTATATTAGGTCTATATTATGTCTATAACATAATTAGGTCTATAACAGCATTAGGTCAATATTAGGTCAATATTAGGTCTATAATAGCATTACGGTCAATATTAGGTCTATATTAGGTCTATAACAGAATTAGGTCTATAACAGCATTAGGTCTATATTAGGTATATAACAGTATTAGGTCTATAACAGCATTAGGTCTATATTAGGTCTATAAAAGTATTAGGTCTATAACAGCATTAGGTCTATAACAGCATTAGGTCTATAACAGCATTAGGTCTATATTAGGTCTATAACAGCATTAGGTCTATAACAGTATTAGGTCTATAACAGTATTAGGTCTATAACAGCATTAGGTCTATATTAGGTCTATAACAGCATTAGGTCTATAACAATATTAGGTCTATAACAGCATTAGGTCTATATTAGGTCTATAACAGTATTAGGTCTATAACAGCATTAGGTCTATATTAGGTATATAACAGCATTAGGTCAATATTAGGTCTATAACAGTATTAGGTCTATATTAGGTCTATAACAGCATTAGGTCTATAACAATATTAGGTCTATATTAGGTCTATAACAGCATTAGGTCTACAACAGCATTAGGTCAATATTAGGTCTATAAAAGCATTAGGTCAATATTAGGTCTATAACAGTATTAGGTCTATATTAGGTCTATAATAATAGGTCTATAACAGCATTAGGTCAATATTAGGTCTATAACAGTATTAGGTCTATATTAGGTCTATAACAGCATTACATCAATATTAGGTCTATAACCGTATTAGGTCTATAACAGCATTAGGTCTATATTAGGTCTATAACAGTATTAGGTCTATAACAGCATTAGGTCTATATTAGGTCTATAACAGCATTAGGTCAATATTAGGTCTATAACAGCATTAGGTCTATAACAGCATTAGGTCTATAACAGTATTAGGTCTATAACAGCATTAGGTCTATATTAGGTATATAACAGCAGTAGGTAAATAACAGTATTAGGTCTATAACAGCATTAGGTCTATAACAGTATTAGGTCTATAACAGCATTAGGTCTATATTAGGTCTATAACAGCATTGGGTCTATAACAGTATTAGGTCTATAAAAGCATTAGGTCTATATTAGGTCTATAACAGCATTAGGTCTATAACAGTATTAGGTCTACAACAGCATTAGGTCTATAACAGCATTAGGTCTATATTAGGTCTATAACAGCATTAGGTCAATATTAGGTCTATAACAGCATTAGGTCTATATTAGGTCTATAACAGCATTAGGTTTATAACAGCATTAGGTCAATATTAGGTCTATAACAGCATTAGGTCTATAACAGTATTAGGTCTATATTAGGTCTATAACAGCATTAGGTCTATAACAGCATTAGGTCTATAACAGCATTAGGTCAATATTAGGTCTATAACAGCATTAGGTCTATATTAGGTCTATAACAGCATTAGGTCTATATTACGTCTATATTACGTCTATAACAGCATTAGGTCAATATTAGGTCTATAACAGCATTAGGTCTATAACAGTATTAGGTCTATATTAGGTCTATAACAGCATTAGGTCTATAACAGCATTAGGTCTATAACAGCATTAGTTCTATAACAGCATTAGGTCTATAACAGTATTAGGTCTATAACAGCATTAGGTCTATAACAGCACTAGGTCTATATTAGGTCTATAACAGCATTAGGTCAATATTAGGTCTATAACAGCATTAGGTCTATAACAGCATTAGGTCTATATTAGGTCTATAACAGCATTAGGTCTATAACAGCATTAGGTCTATATTAGGTCTATATTAGGTCTATAACAGCATTAGGTCAATATTAGGTCTATAACAGCATTAGGTCTATAACAGCATTAGGTCTATATTAGGTCTATAACAGCATTGGGTCAATATTAGGTCTATAACAGCATTAGGTCTATAACAGCATTAGGTATATATTAGGTCTATATTAGGTCTATAACAGCATTAGGTCTATATTAGGTCTATAACAGCATTAGGTCTATAACAGCATTAGGTCTATATTAGGTCTATATTACGTCTATAACAGCATCAGGTCAATATTAGGTCTATAACAGCATTAGGTCAATATTAGGTCTATAACAGCATTAGGTCTATAACAGCATTAGGTCTATAACAGCATTAGGTCTATAACAACATTAAGTCTATATTAGGTCTATATTAGGTCTATAACAGCATTAGGTCAATATTAGGTCTATAACAGCATTAGGTCTATAACAGCATAAGGTCAATATTAGGTCTATAACAGTATTAGGTCTATAACAGCATTAGGTCTATAACAGCATTAGGTCTATAACAGCATTAGGTCTATAACAGCATTAGGTCTATAATAGGTCTATAACAGCATTAGGTCTATAACAGCATTAGGTCTATAACAGCATTAGGTCTATATTAGGTCTATAACAGTATTAGGTCTATAACAGCATTAGGTCTATGACAATATTAGGTCAATAACAGCATTAGGTCTATAACAGCGTTAGGTCTATAACAATATTAGGTCAATAACAGCATTAGGTCTATAACAGCATTAGGTCTATATTAGGTCTATAACAGAATTAGGTCTATAACAGCATTAGGTCTATAACAGCATTAGGTCTATATTAGGTCTATAACAGTATTAGGTCTATAACAATATTAGGTCTATATTAGGTCTATAACAACATTAGGTCTATATTAGGTCTATAACAGTATTAGGTCAATATTAGGTCTATAACAGCACTAGGTCTATATTAGGTCTATAACAGTATTAGGTCTATAACAATATTAGGTCTATAACAATATTAGGTCTATATTAGGTCTATAACAGTATTAGGTCAATATTAGGTCTTTAACAGCACTAGGTCTATAACAGCATTAGGTCAATATTAGGTCTTTAACAGCATTAGGTCTATAACAGCATTAGGTCTATATTACGTCTATAACAGTATTAGGTCTATATTAGGTTTATAACAGTATTAGGTCTATAACATTATTAGGTCTATAACAGCATTAGGTCTATATTAGGTCTATAACAATTATAGGTCTATAACAGCATTAGGTCTATATTAGGTCTATAACAGCATTAGGTCTATATTAGGTCTATAACAGAATTAGGTCAATATTAGGTCTATATTAGGTCTATAACAGTATTAGGTCTATATTAGGTCTATAACAGTATTAGGTCTATAACATTATTAGGTCTATAACAGCATTAGGTCTATAACAGCATTAGGTCTATAACATCATTAGGTCTATATTAGGTCTATAACAGCATTAGGTCTATAACAGTATTAGGTCTATATTAGGTCTATAACAGCATTAGGTCTATATTAGGTCTATAACAGCATTAGGTCAATATTAGGTCTATAACAGCATTAGGTCAATATTAGGTCTATAACAGAATTAGATCTATATTAGGTCTATAACAGTATTAGGTCTATATTAGGTCTATAACAGTATTAGGTCTATAACAATATTAGGTCTATATTAGGTCTATAACAGCATTAGGTCTATATTAGGTCTATAACAGAATTAGGTCTATAACAGTATTAGGTCTATAACAGCATTAGGTCTATATTAGGTCTATAACAGTATTAGGTCTATAACAATATTAGGTCTATATTAGGTCTATAACAACATTAGGTCTATATTAGGTCTATAACAGTATTAGGTCAATATTAGGTCTATAACAGCACTAGGTCTATATTAGGTCTATAACAGTATTAGGTCTATAACAATATTAGGTCTATATTAGGTCTATAACAATTGTTAGGTCTATATTAGGTCTATAACAGTATTAGGTCAATATTAGGTCTTTAACAGCACTAGGTCTATAACAGCATTAGGTCAATATTAGGTCTTTAACAGCATTAGGTCTATAACAGCATTAGGTCTATATTACGTCTATAACAGTATTAGGTCTATATTAGGTTTATAACAGTATTAGGTCTATAACATTATTAGGTCTATAACAGCATTAGGTCTATATTAGGTCTATAACAATATTAGGTCTATAACAGCATTAGGTCTATATTAGGTCTATAACAGCATTAGGTCTATATTAGGTCTATAACAGAATTAGGTCAATATTAGGTCTATATTAGGTCTATAACAGTATTAGGTCTATATTAGGTCTATAACAGTATTAGGTCTATAACATTATTAGGTCTATAACAGCATTAGGTCTATAACAGCATTAGGTCTATAACATCATTAGGTCTATATTAGGTCTATAACAGCATTAGGTCTATAACAGTATTAGGTCTATATTAGGTCTATAACAGCATTAGGTCTATATTAGGTCTATAACAGCATTAGGTCAATATTAGGTCTATAACAGCATTAGGTCAATATTAGGTCTATAACAGAATTAGATCTATATTAGGTCTATAACAGTATTAGGTCTATATTAGGTCTATAACAGTATTAGGTCTATAACAATATTAGGTCTATATTAGGTCTATAACAGCATTAGGTCTATATTAGGTCTATAACAGAATTAGGTCTATAACAGTATTAGGTCTATAACAATATTAGGTCTATAACAGCATTAGGTCTATATTAGGTCTATAACAGCATTAGGTCTATAACAATATTAGGTCTATAATAACATTAGGTCTATAACAGCATTAGGTCTAGTGGCTATACAGGGGGTACCGGTACAGAGTCAATGTGGAGGCTATATACAGGGGATACCAGTACAGAGTCAATGTGGAGGCTATGTACAGGGTGTACCGGTACAGAGTCAATGTGGAGGCTATATACAGGGTGTTACGGTACAGGGTCAATGTGGAGACTATATACAGGGGTTACAGAGTCAATGTGGAGGCTATATACAGGGGGTACCAGTACAGAGTCAATGTGGAGGCTATATACAAGGGGTACCGGTACAGAGTCAATGTGGAGGCTATATACAGGGGGTTACGGTACAGAGTCAATGTGGAGGCTATATACAGGGGGTTACGGTACAGAGTCAATGTGGAGGCCATATACAGGGTATTACGGTACAGAGTCAATGTGGAGGCTATATACAGGGGGTACAGAGTTATTGTGGAGACTATACACAGGGGGTACAGAGTCAATTTGGAGGCTATATACAGGGGGTACCAGCACAGAGTCAATGTGGAGGCTATATACAGGCGGTACCAGTACAGAGTCAATGTGGAGGCTATATGCAGGGGGTACCTGGTACAGAGTCAATGTGGAGACTATATACACGGGGTACAGAGTTATTGTGGAGGCTATATACTCTGTACCGGTACCCCTGTATATAGTCTCCACATTGACTCTGTACTGGTACCCCCTGTATATAGCCTCCACATCGACTCTGTACCGGTACCCCCTGTATATAGCCTCCACATTGACTCTGTACCGTAATACCCTGTATATGGCCTCCACATTGACTCTGTACCGTAACCCCCTGTATATAGCCTCCACATTGACTCTGTACTGGTACCCCCTGTATATAGCCTCCACATTGACTCTGTACCGGTACCCCCTGTATATAGCCTCCACATTGACTCTGTACCCCCTGTATATAGCCTCCACATTGACTCTGTACCGGTACCCCCTGAATATAGTCTCCACATTGACTCTGTACCGTAACCCCCTGTATATAGCCTCCACATTGACTCTGTACTGGTACCCCCGGTATATAGCCTCCACATTGACTCTGTACCGGTACCCCCCCTGTATATAGCCTCCACATTGACTCTGTACTGGTACCCCCTGTATATAGCCTCCACATTGACTCTGTACCGGTACCCCCTGTATATAGCCTCCACATTGACTCTGTACCCCCTGTATATAGTCTCCACATTGACTCTGTACCGGTACCCCCTGAATATAGCCTCCACATTGACTCTGTACCGTAATACCCTGTATATAGCCTCCACATTGACTCTGTACCGTAATACCCTGTATATAGCCTCCACATTGACTCTGTACCGTAATACCCTGTATATAGCCTCCACATTGACTCTGTACCGGTACCCCCTGTATATAGCCTCCACATTGACTCTGTACCCCCTGTATATAGCCTCCACATTGACTCTGTACCGGTACCCCCTGAATATAGCCTCCACATTGACTCTGTACCGTAATACCCTGTATATAGCCTCCACATTGACTCTGTACCGTAATACCCTGTATATAGCCTCCACATTGACTCTGTACCTTAATACCCTGTATATAGCCTCCACATTGACTCTGTACCGTAATACCCTGTATATAGCCTCCACATTGACTCTGTACTGTAATACCCTGTATATAGCCTCCACATTGACTCTGTACCGTAATACCCTGTATATAGCCTCCACATTAACTCTGTACCGTAATACCCTGTATATAGCCTCCACATTAACTCTGTACCGTAATACCCTGTATATAGCCCTATTGTTATTTTCTGCTGCTCTGTAATTATTTGTAATTATTATCTGTTTTAAATATATATTATTTTTAGGTATTTTCTTAAAACTGCATTGTTGGTTAAGGGCTTGTAAGTAAACATTTCACTGTAAGGTGTAATACCTGTTGTATTCAACATTTCACTGTAAGGTGTAATACCTGTTGTATTCAACATTTCACTGTAAGGTGAAATACCTGTTGTATTCAACATTTCACTGTAAGGTGAAATACCTGTTGTATTCAACATTTCACTGTAAGGTGAAATACCTGTTGTATTCAACATTTCACTGTAAGGTGTAATACCTGTTGTATTCAACATTTCACTGTAAGGTGTAATACCTAAAGGTGTAATACCTGTTGTGTTCGGCAAATAACATTTGATTTGATTTGATTTAATCTCCCTCATCATCCTCCTCATCATCATCAATTCCCTCATCTGCCTCATCATCATCATCAATCTCCTCATATTCCTCATCATCATCATTACCCTCATCATCTCTCTCTATCACACACATGTACAAACGCGTGTTTATCGACATCACATCGGATTTGTCCCAACCTGCGGGATACACACATACATCAAACACACACCCCGCCACTGTCCTGACATCGTTGTGAAGCATGCGTTTGGTCTGCGTGTGTGTGCGTGTGCGTGTGCATGCCAGTGTGTGTGTCCAGTGTGTGGGTCAGAGAGAGCAAGGGGGTACTGACTGGTTTTCCCGGGCCTGGGTCGCTGGAGAAGCCGCTGCGCCGTCAGAAGATCCTCGGTCTTCACCGCATGAAGCAGGTCCTGGTCCTTGCCCATCCTCTCTCTATCCCTCTCCTCTTCCCCCTCTCTATCCCTCTCCTCTTCCCCCTCTCTCTATCTCCCTCGTCGTTAATCCCTTCCGTTCATCCTCCAGTCAGTCAGCGGGCCACAGCAGCAGATGTATAGGGGTTGGGTGGCTGCGATGAGGCTACAGTAGAGAACAGCTACCCGCTGTCTGAATCCCTCAGACCGACAGACGAACCG
>NW_027258017.1:197500-202500 GCF_045791955.1 Oncorhynchus clarkii lewisi
TATAACTACAGGTTTTATACTACTAGGTTACAGCTACTATAACTACAGGTTTTATACTGCTAGGTTACAGCTACTATAACTACAGGTTTTATACTGCTAGGTTACAGCTACTATAACTACAGGTTTTATACTACTAGGTTACAGCTACTATAACTACAGGTTTTATACTACAGGTTACAGCTACTATAACTACAGGTTTTATACTGCTAGGTTACAGCTACTATAACTACAGGTTTTATACTGCTAGGTTACAGCTACTATAACTACAGGTTTTATACTGCTAGGTTACAGCTACTATAACTACAGGTTTTATACTGCTAGGTTACAGCTACTATAACTACAGGTTTTATACTGCTAGGTTACAGCTACTATAACTACAGGTTTTATACTGCTAGGTTACAGCTACTATAACTACAGGTTTTATACTGCTAGGTTACAGCTACTATAACTACAGGTTTTATACTGCTAGGTTACAGCTACTATAACTACAGGTTTTATACTGCTAGGTTACAGCTACTATAACTACAGGTTTTATACTGCTAGGTTACAGCTACTATAACTACAGGTTTTATACTGCTAGGTTACAGCTACTATAACTACAGGTTTTATACTGCTAGGTTACAGCTACTATAACTACAGGTTTTATACTGCTAGGGTACAGCTACTATAACTACAGGTTTTATACTGCTAGGTTACAGCTACTATAACTACAGGTTTTATACTGCTAGGTTACAGCTACTATAAATACAGGTTTTATACTACTAGGTTACAGCTACTATAACTACAGGTTTTATACTGCTAGGTTACAGCTACTATAACTACAGGTTTTATACTGCTAGGTTACAGCTACTATAACTACAGGTTTTATACTACTAGGTTACAGCTACTATAACTACAGGTTTTATACTGCTAGGTTACAGCTACTATAACTACAGGTTTTATACTGCTAGGTTACAGCTACTATAACTACAGGTTTTATACTGCTAGGTTACAGCTACTATAACTACAGGTTTTATACTGCTAGGTTACAGCTACTATAACTACAGGTTTTATACTGCTAGGTTACAGCTACTATAACTACAGGTTTTATACTACTAGGTTACAGCTACTATAACTACAGGTTTTATACTGCTAGGTTACAGCTACTATAACTACAGGTTTTATACTACTAGGTTACAGCTACTATAACTACAGGTTTTATACTACTAGGTTACAGCTACTATAACTACAGGTTTTATACTATAACTACTATAACTACAGGTTTTATACTGCTAGGTTACAGCTACTATAACTACAGGTTTTATACTGCTAGGTTACAGCTACTATAACTACAGGTTTTATACTGCTAGGTTACAGCTACTATAACTACAGGTTTTATACTGCTAGGTTACAGCTACTATAACTACAGGTTTTATACTGCTAGGTTACAGCTACTATAACTACAGGTTTTATACTGCTAGGTTACAGCTACTATAACTACAGGTTTTATACTGCTAGGTTACAGCTACTATAACTACAGGTTTTATACTGCTAGGTTACAGCTACTATAACTACAGGTTTTATACTACTAGGTTACAGCTACTATAACTACAGGTTTTATACTGCTAGGTTACAGCTACTATAACTACAGGTTTTATACTGCTAGGTTACAGCTACTATAACTACAGGTTTTATACTGCTAGGTTACAGCTACTATAACTACAGGTATACTGCTAGGTTACAGCTACTATAACTACAGGTTTTATACTGCTAGGTTACAGCTACTATAACTACAGGTTTTATACTACTAGGTTACAGCTACTATAACTACAGGTTTTATACTGCTAGGTTACAGCTACTATAACTACAGGTTTTATACTGCTAGGTTACAGCTACTATAACTACAGGTTTTATACTAGGTTACACTACTATAACTACAGGTTTTATACTGCTAGGTTACAGCTACTATAACTACAGGTTTTATACTGCTAGGTTACAGCTACTATAACTACAGGTTTTATACTGCTAGGTTACAGCTACTATAACTACAGGTTTTATACTGCTAGGTTACAGCTACTATAACTACAGGTTTTATACTGCTAGGTTACAGCTACTATAACTACAGGTTTTATACTACTAGGTTACAGCTACTATAACTACAGGTTTTATACTGCTAGGTTACAGCTACTATAACTACAGGTTTTATACTACTAGGTTACAGCTACTATAACTACAGGTTTTATACTACTAGGTTACAGCTACTATAACTACAGGTTTTATACTGCTAGGTTACAGCTACTATAACTACAGGTTTTATACTGCTAGGTTACAGCTACTATAACTACAGGTTTTATACTACTAGGTTACAGCTACTATAACTACAGGTTTTATACTACTAGGTTACAGCTACTATAACTACAGGTTTTATACTGCTAGGTTACAGCTACTATAACTACTATAACTACAGGTTTTATACTACTAGGTTACAGCTACTATAACTACAGGTTTTATACTACTAGGTTACAGCTACTATAACTACAGGTTTTATACTGCTAGGTTACAGCTACTATAACTACAGGTTTTATACTGCTAGGTTACAGCTACTATAACTACAGGTTTTATACTGCTAGGTTACAGCTACTATAACTACAGGTTTTATACTGCTAGGTTACAGCTACTATAACTACAGGTTTTATACTGCTAGGTTACAGCTACTATACTACTATAACTACAGGTTTTATACTACTAGGTTACAGCTACTATAACTACAGGTTTTATACTGCTAGGTTACAGCTACTATAACTACAGGTTTTATACTACTAGGTTACAGCTACTATAACTACATAACTACAGGTTACAGCTACTATAACTTATACTGCTAGGTTACAGCTACTATAACTACAGGTTTTATACTGCTAGGTTACAGCTACTATAACTACAGGTTTTATACTGCTAGGTTACAGCTACTATAACTACAGGTTTTATACTGCTAGGTTACAGCTACTATAACTACAGGTTTTATACTGCTAGGTTACAGCTACTATACTACTATAACTACAGGTTTTATACTGCTAGGTTACAGCTACTATAACTACAGGTTTTATACTGCTAGGTTACAGCTACTATACTACTATAACTACAGGTTTTATACTGCTAGGTTACAGCTACTATAACTACAGGTTTTATACTGCTAGGTTACAGCTACTATAACTACAGGTTTTATACTGCTAGGTTACAGCTACTATAACTACAGGTTTTATACTGCTAGGTTACAGCTACTATAACTACAGGTTTTATACTGCTAGGTTACAGCTACTATAACTACAGGTTTTATACTGCTAGGTTACAGCTACTATAACTACAGGTTTTATACTGCTAGGTTACAGCTACTATACTACTATAACTACAGGTTTTATACTGCTAGGTTACAGCTACTATAACTACAGGTTTTATACTAGGTTACAGCTAGGTTACAGCTACTATAACTACAGGTTTTATACTGCTAGGTTACAGCTACTATACTATAACTACAGGTTTTATACTGCTAGGTTACAGCTACTATAACTACAGGTTTTATACTGCTAGGTTACAGCTACTATAACTACAGGTTTTATACTGCTAGGTTACAGCTACTATAACTACAGGTTTTATACTGCTAGGTTACAGCTACTATAACTACTAGGTTTACTATACTACAGGTTTTATACTGCTAGGTTACAGCTACTATAACTACAGGTTTTATACTGCTAGGTTACAGCTACTATAACTACAGGTTTTATACTGCTAGGTTACAGCTACTATAACTACAGGTTTTATACTGCTAGGTTACAGCTACTATAACTACAGGTTTTATACTGCTAGGTTACAGCTACTATAACTACAGGTTTTATACTGCTAGGTTACAGCTACTATAACTACTACTGCTAGGTTACAGCTACTATAACTACAGGTTTTATACTGCTAGGTTACAGCTACTATAACTACAGGTTTTATACTGCTAGGTTACAGCTACTATAACTACAGGTTTTATACTGCTAGGTTACAGCTACTATAACTACAGGTTTTATACTGCTAGGTTACAGCTACTATAACTACAGGTTTTATACTGCTAGGTTACAGCTACTATAACTACAGGTTTTATACTGCTAGGTTACAGCTACTATAACTACAGGTTTTATACTGCTAGGTTACAGCTACTATAACTACAGGTTTTATACTGCTAGGTTACAGCTACTATAACTACAGGTTTTATACTACTAGGTTACAGCTACTATAACTACAGGTTTTATACTGCTAGGTTACAGCTACTATAACTACAGGTTTTATACTGCTAGGTTACAGCTACTATAACTACAGGTTTTATACTGCTAGGTTACAGCTACTATAACTACAGGTTTTATACTGCTAGGTTACAGCTACTATAACTACAGGTTTTATACTACTAGGTTACAGCTACTATAACTACAGGTTTTATACTGCTAGGTTACAGCTACTATAACTACAGGTTTTATACTGCTAGGTTACAGCTACTATAACTACAGGTTTTATACTGCTAGGTTACAGCTACTATAACTACAGGTTTTATACTGCTAGGTTACAGCTACTATAACTACAGGTTTTATACTGCTAGGTTACAGCTACTATAACTACAGGTTTTATACTAGGTTACAGCTACTATAACTACAGGTTTTATACTGCTAGGTTACAGCTACTATAACTACAGGTTTTATACTGCTAGGTTACAGCTACTATAACTACAGGTTTTATACTGCTAGGTTACAGCTACTATAACTACAGGTTTTATACTGCTAGGTTACAGCTACTATAACTACAGGTTTTATACTGCTAGGTTACAGCTACTATAACTACAGGTTTTATACTGCTAGGTTACAGCTACTATAACTACAGGTTTTATACTGCTAGGTTACAGCTACTATAACTACAGGTTTTATACTGCTAGGTTACAGCTACTATAACTACAGGTTTTATACTGCTAGGTTACAGCTACTATAACTACAGGT
>NW_027258017.1:207500-217039 GCF_045791955.1 Oncorhynchus clarkii lewisi
ACACCAGCTCTGTCAGGAGGCCTACAAACCTGACTCAGTTACACCAGCTCTGTCAGGAGGCCTACAAACCTGACTCAGTTACTCCAGCTCTGTCAGGAGGCCTACAAACCTGACTCAGTTACTCCAGCCAGCTCTGTCAGGAGGCCTACAAACCTGACTCAGTTACACCAGCTCTGTCAGGAGGCCTACAAACCTGACTCAGTTACACCAGCTCTGTCAGGAGGCCTACAAACCTGACTCAGTTACACCAGCTCTGACAGGAGGCCTACAAACCTGACTCAGTTACACCAGCTCTGTCAGGAGGAATGGGCCAAAATTCACCCAACTTATTGTGTGAAGCTTGTGGAAGGCTACCCGAAACACTTGACCCAAGTTAAACAATTTAAAAGGCAATGCTACCAAATACTAATTGAGTGTCTGTAAACTTCTGACCCACTGGGAATGTGATGAAAGAAATAAAAGCTGAAATAAATCATTCTCTCTATTATTCTCACATTTCACGATCTTAAAATAAAGTGGTGATCCTAACTGACCTAAAACGGGGAATTTTTACTAAGATTAAATGTCAGGAATTTGTATTTGGCGAAGGTGTATGTAAACTTCTGACTTCAACTGTATAATGTGTATATATAATGTGTATATATAGTGTGTATAAAGTGTATATATAGTGTGTATATATAGTGTGTATAATGTGTATAATATAGTGTGTACATATAGTGTGTATATATAGTGTGTATATAATGTGTGTATATATAGTGTGTATATATAGTGTGTATATATAGTGTATATAGTGTGTATATATAGTGTGTATATAATGTGTGTATATATAGTGTGTATATATAGTGTGTATAATGTGTGTATATATAGTGTGTATATATAGTGTGTATAATGTGTGTATATATAGTGTGTATAATGTGTGTGTGTGTATATATAGTGTGTATAATGTGTGTATGTGTATATATAGTGTGTATAATGTGTGTATATATAGTGTGTATAGTGTGTATATAATGTGTGTATATATAGTGTTTATATATAGTGTGTATAATGTGTGTATATATAGTGTATATAGTGTGTATATATAGTGTGTATAGTGTGTATATATAGTGTGTATATAATGTGTGTGTATATATAGTGTGTATATAATGTGTATATATAGTGTGTATAATGTGTGCATAATGTTTGTGTATATAGTGTGTATATATAGTGTGTATAATGTGTGTATATATAGTGTGTATATATAGTGTTTATATATAGTGTGTATATATAGTGTGTATAATGTGTGTATATATAGTGTGTATATATAGTGTTTATATATAGTGTGTATATATAGTGTGTATAATGTGTGTATATATAGTGTGTATATATAGTGTTTATATATAGTGTGTATAATGTGTGTATATATAGTGTGTATAATGTGTGTATATAGTGTGTATAATGTGTGTATATATAGTGTGTATATATAGTGTGTATATTGTGTATATATAGTATATATAGTGTGTATATAGTGTGTATATATAGTGTGTATAGTGTGTATAGATAGTGTGTATATATAGTGTGTATATATAATGTGTATAGTGTGTATATATAGTGTGTATATAGTGTGTATAGTGTGTATATATAGTGTGTATATATAGTGTGTATATATAGTGTGTATATTGTGTATATATAGTATATATAGTGTGTATATAGTGTGTATATATAGTGTGTATAGTGTGTATAGATAGTGTGTATATATAGTGTGTATATATAATGTGTATAGTGTGTATATATAGTGTATAAATATTGTGTATATATAATGTGTATATATAGTGTGTATATATAGTGTGTATAGTGTGTATAAATAGTGTGTATAATGTGTGTATATATAGTGTGTATATATAGTGTGTATAGTGTGTATATATAGTGTGTATATATAGTGTGTATAGTGTGTATATATAATGTGTATATATAGTGTGTATATATAGTGTATATAGTGTGTATAGTGTGTATATATAGTGTGTATATATAGTGTGTATAGCGTGTATATATAGTGTGTATATATAGTGTGTATATAATGTGTGTGTGTGTGTATGTGTGTGTGTGTGTGTGTGTGTGTGTGTGTGTGTGTGTGTGTGTGTGTGTGTGTGTGTGTGTGTGTGTGTGTGTGTGTGTGTGTGTATGTATATAATGTGTGTATATATAGTGTGTATATATAGTGTGTATAATGTGTGTGTATAAAGTGTATAATGTGTGTGTGTGTGTGTGTGTGTGTGTGTGTGTGTGTGTGTGTGTGTGTATATAGTGTGTATATATAGTGTGTATATATAGTGTGTATAATGTGTGTGTGTGTATATATAGTGTGTATATATAGTGTGTATATATAGTGTGTATATATAGTGTGTATAATGTGTGTATAATGTGTGTATATATAGTGTGTATAGTGTGTATATAATGTGTGTATATATAGTGTTTATATATAGTGTGTATATATAATGTGTATATATAGTGTGTATAATGTTTGCATAATGTTTGTGTATATAGTGTATATAATGTGTGTATATATAGTGTGTATATATAATGTGTATATATAGTGTGTATAATGTGTGCATAATGTTTGTGTATATAGTGTGTATATATAGTGTGTATAATGTGTGTATATATGTAGTGTGTATATATAGTGTGTATATATAGTGTGTATATATAGTGTGTATAGTGTGTATATATAGTGTGTATATAATGTGTATATTTAGTGAATATAGTGTGTGTATATAGTGTGTATATATAGTGTGTATAGTGTGTATAAATAGTGTGTATAATGTGTGTTTATATAGTGTGTATAGTGTGTATATATAGTGTGTATAGTGTGTATATATAATATGTATATATAGTGTGTATAGTGTGTATATATAGTGTGTATATATAGTGTGTATATATAGTGTGTATATTGTATATATAGTGTGTATATATAGTGTGTATATATAGTGTGTATATACAGTGTATATTTAGTGCATATAGTGTGTATATATAGTGTGTATAGTGTGTATAAATAGTGTGTATAATGTGTGTATATATAGTGTGTATAGTGTGTATAGTGTGTATATATAGTGTGTATAGTGTGTATATATAGTGTGTATATATAATGTGTATAGTGTGTATATATAATGTGTATATATAGTGTGTATATATAATGTGTATATATAGTGTGTATATATAATGTGTATATATAGTGTGTATATATAGTGTGTATAGTGTGTATAAATAGTGTGTATATATACTGTGTATAGTGTGTATATATAATGTGTATATATAGTGTGTATAGTGTGTATATATAATGTGTATATATAGTGTGTATATATAGTGTGTAAAATGTGTGTACCCTCTCTGCGTGCAGCGCGGGGAACAGGCGGAGGGCGGGGTAGCGTTCTCTCATCGACAGGTTGAAGTCATTGGCCGAGGCGTCGATGCGAGCGATGACAACTTCCTCTCTGTCCAGGAAGTGAAGGGCTAACTCCTCCCACAGTGGGAACAGAGAACGACTCTCTTCACTGTAGGGCAGGTCTACACACAAACACACAAACACACACAAACACACAAACACACACACAAACACACAAACACACACACACAAACACACAATTAGGACGCAGGCTGTAGTTGAAACATACCGGGATCAGGATGTTTTGAGTGTGTCAGTGAATGATAACATGTATATAAGCATGATAAAATAACAGAGGTTCTAGAATAGAAACCTGAGGAACACCACATTCTATCTATCTATTCCTGGAATAGAACCCTGAGGAACACCACATTCTATCTATTCCTAGAATAGAACCCTGAGGAACACCACATTCTATCTATTCCTAGAATAGAACCCAGAGGAACACCACATTCTATCTATCTATTCCTAGAATAGAACCCTGACGAACACCACATTCTATCTATCTATTCCTAGAATAGAACCCAGAGGAACACCACATTCTATCTATCTGTTCCTAGAATAGAACCCAGAGGAACACCACATTCTATCTATCTATTCCTAGAATAGAACCCTGACGAACACCACATTCTATCTATCTGTTCCTAGAATAGAACCCAGAGGAACACCACATTCTATCCATCTATTCCTAGAATAGAACCCTGAGGAACACCACATTCTATCTATCTGTTCCTAGAATAGAACCCTGAGGAACACCACATTCTATCTATCTGTTCCTAGAATAGAACCCTGAGGAACACCACATTCTATCCATCTATTCCTAGAATAGAACCATGAGGAACACCACATTCTATCTATTCCTAGAATAGAACCCTGAGGAACACCACATTCTATCTACCTATTCCTAGAATAGAACCCTGAGGAACACCACATTCTATCTATTCCTAGAATAGAACCCTGAGGAACACCACATTCTATCTATCTGTTCCTAGAATAGAACCCTGAGGAACACCACATTCTATCTATCTATTCCTAGAATAGAACCCTGAGAAACACCACATTCTATCTATCTGTTCCTAGAATAGAACCCTGAGGAACACCACATTCTATCTATCTGTTCCTAGAATAGAACCCAGAGGAACACCACATTCTATCCATCTATTCCTAGAATAGAACCCTGAGGAACACCACATTCTATCTATCTGTTCCTAGAATAGAACCCTGAGGAACACCACATTCTATCTATCTGTTCCTAGAATAGAACCCTGAGGAACACCACATTCTATCCATCTATTCCTAGAATATAACCCAGAGGAACACCACATTCTATCTATCTGTTCCTAGAATAGAACCCAGAGGAACACCACATTCTATCTATCTGTTCCTAGAATAGAACCCAGAGGAACACCACATTCTATCTATCTGTTCCTAGAATAGAACCCTGAGGAACACCACATTCTATCTATCTGTTCCTAGAATAGAACCCTGAGGAACACCACATTCTATCTATCTATTCCTAGAATAGAACCCAGAGTGTGTGTGTGTGTGTGTGTGTGTGTGTGTGTGTGTGTGTGTGTGTGTGTGTGTACCTACAGAACATTATGAAGGCTGTCTTGTCAGGGTTGAAGGCCAGTCTCTCCAGGTTCTCTCCTACCAGCTGTATAACTGGCTTCTGGTCCCAGTCAGCAGGCAGAGCCTCACTCTGCATCTTAGGCTGTTTCATATATATATATATACACACACACACACGCACACACACGCACACACGCACGCACGCACACACACACACACACACACACACACACACACACACACACACACAGAGAGAGAGAGATAGATGCACACACACACACACACACACAGAGAGAGAGAGATAGAGGCACACACACACACACACACACACACAGAGACACACACACAAACTTTAAGTGAACATGTGGACCTTGTGAAGTATGTTTAATTGGTGTATGAAGGTGTGTGTGTGTGTGTGTGTGTGTGTGTGTGTGTGTGTGTGTGTGTGTGGCTCTGTGTACCTGTGCGTTGC
This sequence comes from Oncorhynchus clarkii lewisi, assembly GCF_045791955.1. Taxonomy (NCBI): domain Eukaryota; kingdom Metazoa; phylum Chordata; class Actinopteri; order Salmoniformes; family Salmonidae; genus Oncorhynchus; species Oncorhynchus clarkii. The sequence continues at coordinate 212,960 of NW_027258017.1, forward strand.
CATCCAGGTAGGTCTTACAGAACGCTATAATGGTGGGCGTGTCCAGTGTGTCGGACGGCAGGTGATAGGTCACGTGACTCGTCAGATTAACCAATCGCACCATCGGAGCCTCACTCTCCCGGACACGGAAATACTCCAACATTCTACCATTCCTCGGCTCGTCCACGTCTACCATCACAAATAATACCTGGAGAGGTGGAGAGGGGAGGGGAGGGTGGAGGTGGAGGGACGGAGAGGGGAGGGAGGAGGTGGAGGGACGGAGAGGGGAGGGAGGAAGGGAGGTAGGGAGGAGATGGAGGGACGGAGAGGGGTGGGAGGTAGGGAGGAGATGGAGGGACGGAGAGGTTAGGGAGGAGGTGGAAGGACGGAGAGGGGCGGGAGGAGGTGGAGGGACGGAGAGGGGAGGGAGGTAGGGAGGGACAGAGAGGGGAGGGAGGTAGAGAGGAGTTGGAGGGATGGAGAGGGGAGGGAGGAGGTGGAAGGACGGAGAGGGGCGGGAGGAGGTGGAGGGACGGAGAGGGGAGGGAGGTAGGGAGGGACAGAGAGGGGAGGGAGGTAGAGAGGAGTTGGAGGGATGGAGAGGGGAGGGAGGTAGGGAGGAGTTGGAAGGACGGAGAGGGGCGGGAGGAGGTGGAGGAGATGGAGGGACGGAGAGGGGAGGGAATTAGGGAGGAGGTGGAGGGACGGAGAAGGGAGGGAGGTAGGGCGGAGATGGAGGGACAGAGAGGGGAGGGAGGTAGGGAAGAGATGGAGGGACGGAGAGGGGAGGGAGGTAGGGAGGTAGGGAGGGACGGAGAGGTTAGGGAGGAGGTGGAGGGACAGAGAGGGGAAGGAGGTAGGGAGGAGTTGGAGGGACGGAGAGGGGAGGGAGGTAGGGAGGAGTTGGAGGGACGGCGAGGGGAGGGAGGTAGGGAGGTAGGGAGGAGATGGAGGGACGGAGAGGGGAGGGAGGTAGGGAAGAGATGGAGGGACGGAGAGGGGAGGGAGGTAGGGAGGTAGGGAGGGACGGAGAGGTTAGGGAGGAGGTGGAGGGACGGAGAGGGGAGGGAGGTAGGGAGGAGTTGGAGGGACGGAGAGGGGAGGGAGGTAGGGAGGAGATGGAGGGACGGAGAGGGGAGGGAGGTAGGGAAGAGATGGAGGGGAGTTGAGGTTAGGGAGGTAGGGTGGTAGGGAGGAGATGGAGGGACGGAGAGGGGAGGGAGGAGGTGGAGGGACGGAGAGGGGAGGGAGGAGGTGGAGGGACGGAGAGGGGAGGGAGGAGGTGGAGGGACTATTATAGTTGTTGTGTTGTAGTACCTGTCGTTCCCCTGTGTATTATAGTAGTTGTGTTGTAGTACCTATAGTTCCCCTGTGTATTATAGTAGTTGTGTTGTAGTACCTGTCGTTCCCCTGTGTATTATAGTAGTTGTGTTGTAGTACCTATAGTTCCCCTGTGTATTATAGTAGTTGTGTTGTAGTACCTATAGTTCCCCTGTGTATTATAGTAGTTGTGTTGTAGTACCTATAGTTCCCCTGTGTATTATAGTAGTTGTGTTGTAGTACCTATAGTTCCCCTGTGTATTATAGTTGTTGTGTTGTAGTACCTATAGTTCCCCTGTGTATTATAGTAGTTGTGTTGTAGTACCTATCGTTCCCCTGTGTATTATAGTAGTTGTGTTGTAGTATCTATAGTTCCCCTGTGTATTATAGTAGTTGTGTTGTAGTACCTATAGTTCCCCTGTGTATTATAGTAGTTGTGTTGTAGTACCTATAGTTCCCCTGTGTATTATAGTAGTTGTGTTGTAGTACCTATAGTTCCCCTGTGTATTATAGTAGTTGTGTTGTAGTACCTATAGTTCCCCTGTGTATTATAGTAGTTGTGTTGTAGTACCTATAGTTCCCCTGTGTATTATAGTAGTTGTGTTGTAGTACCTATAGTTCCCCTGTGTATTATAGTAGTTGTGTTGTAGTACCTATAGTTCCCCTGTGTATTATAGTAGTTGTGTTGTAGTACCTATAGTTCCCCTGTGTATTATAGTAGTTGTGTTGTAGTACCTATAGTTCCCCTGTGTATTATAGTAGTTGTGTTGTAGTACCTATCGTTCCCCTGTGTATTATAGTAGTTGTGTTGTAGTACCTATAGTTCCCCTGTGTATTATAGTAGTTGTGTTGTAGTACCTATAGTTCCCCTGTGTATTATAGTAGTTGTGTTGTAGTACCTATAGTTCCCCTGTGTATTATAGTAGTTGTGTTGTAGTACCTATAGTTCCCCTGTGTATTATAGTAGTTGTGTTGTAGTACCTATAGTTCCCCTGTGTATTATAGTAGTTGTGTTGTAGTACCTATAGTTCCCCTGTGTATTATAGTAGTTGTGTTGTAGTACCTATAGTTCCCCTGTGTATTATAGTAGTTGTGTTGTAGTACCTATAGTTCCCCTGTGTATTATAGTAGTTGTGTTGTAGTACCTATAGTTCCCCTGTGTATTATAGTAGTTGTGTTGTAGTACCTATCGTTCCCCTGTGTATTATAGTAGTTGTGTTGTAGTACCTATAGTTCCCCTGTGTATTATAGTAGTTGTGTTGTAGTACCTATAGTTCCCCTGTGTATTATAGTAGTTGTGTTGTAGTACCTATAGTTCCCCTGTGTATTATAGTAGTTGTGTTGTAGTACCTATAGTTCCCCTGTGTATTATAGTAGTTGTGTTGTAGTACCTATAGTTCCCCTGTGTATTATAGTAGTTGTGTTGTAGTACCTATAGTTCCCCTGTGTATTATAGTAGTTGTGTTGTAGTACCTATAGTTCCCCTGTGTATTATAGTAGTTGTGTTGTAGTACCTATAGTTCCCCTGTGTATTATAGTAGTTGTGTTGTAGTACCTATAGTTCCCCTGTGTATTATAGTAGTTGTGTTGTAGTACCTATAGTTCCCCTGTGTATTATAGTAGTTGTGTTGTAGTACCTATAGTTCCCCTGTGTATTATAGTAGTTGTGTTGTAGTACCTATAGTTCCCCTGTAGGGGGCAGCAGCAGTGTGTATTATAGTAGTTGTGTTGTAGTACCTACCTTTCCCCTGTAGGGGGCAGCAGCAGCCTGGAAGTCAGAGTAGACCGTCTGAAACCGTTCATCAGTCTTATTGACAAACAGAATGGCGTGATTTAACACTGGAGAGGAGAGGATACGGCTGGCTGTCTGGAGGGAGGGAGATAGAGAGAGAGAGAGAGAGAGAGAGAGAGAGAGAGAGAGAGAGAGAGAGAGAGAGAGAGAGAGAGAGAGAGAGAGAGAGGAACACCAAATAATGCATGCAGAGCAGAATTAGGCCGATACCCACTATTTATCAAAATCCAGAAAAGAGCAGTTAAATTCTACAACCAAAAGGAAGCGATTCCCAAACCTTCCATAACAAAGCCATCACCTACAGAGAGATGAACCTGGAGAAGAGTCCCCTAAGCAAGCTGGTCCTGGGGCTCTGTTCACAAGCAGACCCCACAGAGCCCCAGGACAGCAGCACAATTAGACCCAACCAAATCATGAGAAAACAAAAAGATAATTACTTGACCCATTGGAAAGAATTAACAAAAAAACAGAGCAAACTAGAATGAACACAGTGGCAGAATACCTGTCCACTGTGACTGACCCAACCTTAAGGAAAGCTTTGACTATGTACAGACTCAGTGAGCATAGCCTTGCTATTGAGAAAGGCCGCCGTAGGCAGACATGGCTCTCAAGAGAAGACAGACTATGTGCTCACTGCCCACAACATGAGGTGGAAACTGAGCTGCACTTCCTAACCTCCTGCCCAATGTATGACCATATTAGAGACACATATTTCCCTCAGATTATACAGATCCACATAGAATTCCAAAACTCCCATATCTACTGGGTGAAATACCACCGTCTGCCATCACAGCAGCAAGATGTGTGACCTGTTGCCACGAGAAAAGGGCAACCAGTGAAGAACAAACACCATAATAAATACAACCCATATTTATGCTTATTTATTTTCCCTTGTGTACTTTAACCATTTGTACATTGTTAAAACACTGTATATATATTTGACATTTGTAATGTCTTTATTGTTTTGAAACTTCTGTATGTGTAATGTT